>NC_141568.1:12702500-12747500 GCF_036417535.1 Chlamydotis macqueenii
CAGACTGTCTGCTTTAAACAATAAAAAGAGAAGATGGCGAGAACAAATGTGCTGTAGCTTGCACTGAGTCATATGTCACCCCTCCAGTGCCGAGAGTGGGTAGGTCCTTCCCCCAGCGCCGCGAGCCTGTGCTACGCAGAGGGATGCTCTGTTGCAGCTGCAGAGCAGCGCTGCCCACGTAAAAAAGCAAGCTCCCGGTAGAAGCAGCAACGTCTGACCAACTGGTGGCTGAAGACACAGCAGTTGCCAACAAGAAAGACAGACCAAATGTCATTGACAGCGGAGCCTCTGAGGGGAAACCACAGAAATCCCCGTGTCAAGGCTGCATGGCAATATCGCTACCCACTACCAAGACCAGAAAGGGGCTCACGAGGCTCCTGGCCCACCAGCCCCCCGCCATGTCAGAAAGGAGAAGGTTTCAGCAGGGTCTTACTGCAGTTCCAAGGTGCTGCTTGCTGTCCTGCAGAGAAGATACCACGGCAGCAAGCTGCTCCCCGGTTTAATCAAGCAAGGGATGAGAGCAGCAGGACCCCGTGCCTGGTTAATGACGCCCGGCTGCTCCGCTGGTGCCTCGTTAGCCTCTCACCCCTTCGCTCCAGCGACAGGCCCGGCAGCCTTACCCAAACAGACTTTTACATGGGATATTTTTCTGCTCTTTGGCTTATTTCTGGGGGAAGATACATGGATAATTAATTTTCCATGTATTTTATCTGAGTATGTGATTTTGCTCCCAAGGAGGGCAGGGAGAACTGAAGCCTGTTGGTACACCTTGAAAGGGAAGAGAGGGGAAGCGATCTAAAATACATATTCTGTTAAATAAGGATGCAAAAGGGACCTTCAATCGCTCTGTGGGGCAGTTCCTGATGAGTGTCTATTCCAGTGGCAGCGGTCTCAATGACTATCCCAGGCTGCAATATTAATGTATGTTTCTTTAAGAAAATACGCAGCATTTGCAGTAAAACAGAGAGGATATGCCGTAGTATTTTTTATTAATAAGCTAAATAGCCATGTAAAATGAGTATAGCATATTGGCACTGATTCCTGCTGTACTGAGGCTCCTTTGTGAAATTAGTTAATTAGTTCTTCCCCCTACCCCAAACTTTGCTTGAATAAATTTGTGGTTAGCCCAAGTATGAAGAATTTTGTTTTTCTTGGCTATTTTTTTCTCTCTTCAAAGGAAACTTCACCCATCTATTGGGATAGCACTGTTCACTTTGGATAAAGGTGACTGGCTAAAGAAGTAACATAAGCAAAAATATATTTCTTTCAGCAAAAAAAGCTGCCCATACTTTCTCAGAAAGTAACTGTCCATCACGGCATAAGGTGAATAAACAGATTCTGTAGACTGTTACAAGCTTGTTAATTCTTTAATAAGTTAGCCCTGAAAAAGTGTTAATTAGCTAGTAAAAATGCTGAGGGATTCTTTGAGAGAAAAATCATAAGCACTGGAAAAGTGTATACTTAGCGATATGTAAAAAATACAGGTTTTTAACTCAATTTCTGAGACTTTTACAACAAAGTGCGGAGAAAGACAGATGAAATTATGTTCTGACTACACACACAGAATAAGCCCAATGGGAACCTCTGTATATAGTTATCAGTGGCACTGAAATCTGCTTAGGAAAGCAACAAGTCTTTTGTTCTGTTGACAACAGTTATTACAATTAATTCATTTTGTGATTGGTATTTGCACTGAGTGACAAGGTGTTATTTTACCTCAGTAAAAGTTAAAATGGTAATACCTACATGCGAAATAACACTGAGTTTGCTATCACTCACTCAATAAAAGAAAAGCCTCTCCAGAAATGCCTGCTCAGCCACCATTCCTGCAAACCTGAAGTATTAGCATCAGGCTTCTCCCTCTCCTCTTTCCTCAGTTTTTTTTTTTCCCTCTTTGAAAAGTTTCTTTGGAGGGGAAAAAGAAAATATAAAAAAAAAAGTTGTCTACTTTTTGCTAAAAGATAGAACAAAACACACGTGAATGCAGCAAAAGGCCTCCAAATGCTCAGCTGCATCCCGGGGTGCTGCGGATACCGGCTGCCTGCCCAGGGGCAGCATTGCCGAGGGCCAGACACAGCATTCGCTGGGCTGAGCCCCACAGCTGTCAGGGGCACGGAGCGTTCTTGGGGCTGGCGGGCCAACAGCATCCCCTTTATTGGGTAGGAGAGAGGCCAGCCCAACGATCAGTGCAGTGCCAGGATGCTCTCCATGCCACGTCGCCAGTGGAGGGATAAGGAGAGTCCTTCATCCCTGAGGGTGCAGTGCTTCATGGAGGGATCCTACCTGCATGTGGTATGGCACCCAACGGCAGACTTGCTGTGCTCCCACTCCTTCCAGGGATATAGGAGGCATCAAGCCCTGAGTGGTCTCAGCTGGGAAGAGGAGGGTCTCCTGCTGCTCGAGGGAGGGCAAGTCTCCCAGCAGAGGCTGGTGCTGCGTGAGCCATGGAGCTCAAAGCAACAGCTACACGTCACAGGGCTTCAGGGCTTCTTCAGATGCTGCTGAGACCTGCCTGTCTCACGCGCCTCAAGGAAAGACCTGTGCAGGGGCTGAGAGACCCCAAAACCTGTGGAGCTGCGCTGTATCACCGGAGAGGCTGAGACACACCACAACGACTGATTTCAGACCCAGCACAGCCATGCCTGGATCCAGTCCCTCTCTACAAAATATCTGTACACGTCTGCGAACGGAGGGGGCCCCTGAGCTGGCCAGCAGGTCCTCGGATGGCCATTTTTAGCACAAGCAAGACAAAACAAGGAACAAGGAGCTTTAGATGATATAAATTTTACCTTTTGTAGCAGGACCCAGCAAACCAAGGTCCTGCTACAAAAGGTAAAATTGGAAAAGGAAAGTTTGCAGTGCTAGCAAATGGCAAATAACCCATTAGCTATGGAGAGTTCAGCACGTCTCTACTTTTATTATAAGTTAGCCTCACTAAAACATTGACTTAACAGAGAATCATTATAAATCCCCATTTTGAATTTTTTTATTAGCAGTATTTATCACCTGCTCAAAATCAATCCTATATTTTTAAATTAAAACAAATGACTACTTGTACTGCAATCAATATCAGTGCATTTCCCTTTTTTAAAAGGTGAAAAAATGGAATACAAAGAAATGTCCTTCTTTGGCTGCATCAATCCAATTTCAATATAATTCAATATTTAATAAATATAATCCTCTGTGTCTGTGCAGGGAAACATCATAAAAAATGCAAAAGGTTTCCTGGTCTTCAATAACTTGCATGAAACAAAGTGTTTCCTTATTCCTTCCATAAATACTGCAGTCTTACGCTACTGGTTTTTTCTTCCTGCGTATTAGAAAGAGTTTGCTCTGATAATGTATTAGAAAGGAGGTTTACATATTTCATGATTAAAAATCCAAAACACTACCTACCATCTCCAAAAAAATTCCCATCTTTATCTCTCTGTACCTCTTTGGCTTGTTGGTTTTGAAAGGGCAAAAAAGAAAAAAAACCTTATGTAATACCTAATTTGTACATCTGTGGTTTCCCTCTGACTTGTGTAGGCACCATATGTTTTTAATTATCATAATAGCCTTAAAGAACCTGTTCAGCGGGAAACACATATGATCCTTTTATTACTGGTTTGTAATTTAAACAGTTTTAACAGAAAAGGTCTGGCTATAAGGGACTGAGAGGCACAAAGGTCTAAAAACCCTGTTATTGACCTCTGAAAGCACGAGTTCAGATCCCACCCACCAAGGTGGGACCCAGCTCTCCCGCCTCTGACAGAGGTAATCAGTCGCATGTGAAACGGCTCTTCGGGACCTTAAAAGACATAATCTCCAATCTCAAATGACTCGACGTTTCAGTCAGCGGCTGACACAATGAAACCAGGGTCTATAAACATTATCGCACACCAGATCTGTGCTTTCTTCTCCCTGGCGAAAGCTGGCGGAGCGATGATGCCACAGGAGAAGCCCTACAAACACCAGAAGCTCAGAATTTCAGCAATTCTCATTAGTTGTTGCCCTTTCAAATTCCCAGTTTTGTCCTTTATGCAAATGTGAGACTGGTGAGCACGCCGGTCTCCCAGCCACGGGAAACAGTCAGATATTTGGAGGTAGGAATTAAATTTAACAAGTTCAATTCACTCCTGATTCTGGACATCTAAACACATAATCAGTCTGATAATGTTATTAATTATCATTCAAGCGACAACCTTTGACACTGGCATGCTCCCACAACCTCCCTTCTCCAATAACTCAAACAGAAAATCGCTGGCATGAAAACCCACAGTCTTATGAAGAGAAATTGCAAATAAGCAGGCACTGAACACACAACTGGGAGTGAGCAAAATCCTCCTCTTCGAAGAGAAAGCAGAGGCTTACACAATAGCTCAGTCACTTGACCCAAAATGAAATTCTGCACAACTTCGTCCCAAAACAGATAATTTACACCCCAAACAAAGAGCTGTGGGGAGAAGAGGGTGGGGAAGGAGCCTAGCTAAAATTACACTGAGGCTGGAAGTCGTTATGGCTCCATCTCGAGAGATGGATGGTGTCCTCATTACAACGAAGCTTTATTTAGACAGACGGACAGAATCCTTATTAGAACATTAGGCTGAAAAGTTTAAATGTCAGGAAATACAAAATTAAGATTTTTGCAAATAAATGCTGACTCGGAGGAAAAAACTTAGAGCTCCCTGCACAGATCCCATTGGAGAAACTCAGGAAAAATGAAATCACTCAGGAATTGCAATCTCCTGTGCCAATCTAACCCTTCAAACGTGTATTCTTGGAAAACTCACAAAAAAACAGAGGAGATCCCTTTTTTTTTGGGCAAAATGGTTTCCACTCGTGAGCTGATGCCATCAGCTCCAGCCCTGGCAGCACACTGAGCCCAGAGGGATGGGAGGACACAGGAGTCACCCATTTCTGGAGAGAGCCCACCTGGAGGAGGACACGCTGATGTTGGAAACCTATTGCCACCGCACTGACCCTGCTCCTGGAATGAGTGTGTGAGCAGCATCTCACCGGGAACCTCAAGGGGGAGAGGGATGCGAGGCCTCGAAGACCGCGAATGCGTTGTTCCCTGCCCTCGCGTGTCACGCTCCCCGTCCCCAAGCCCTCTGCTTTCTCCAGGGAAACTCAGGTATTTTACAGTGATGGAAAGACAGCTTCATTATCTCTCATACAAAAAAAGAGAAGGTAATTGTTTTCCATTTTACCTGAAAGCTAATGGATGTTGGGATACCAGACGTGGATGCTCAAAATCCCCTCTGGAGCCCTTCTGGTGATTTGTCGTCTCTTGGTTGCCTTTGGTGCACACCGGTCTCTGCCAAGGTAATATGTGAGCAATTGCACACTAAAAGCAAATTTTTGAGAGAGGAAGTGCGTGCACATACACATACATCCACACCCACCCAGACACCCTCCACCCCCTTGTCCTGCACCTTGCTTGCGGGTCCTGCTCCAAAGCGCAGTGACCTGAGGAGGAACTTCTCATCTCACAGGTTTCGGTGGCTGGGGTGAGAAAGGCAAGGCAGGTTTTGCTCCTGAGAGAGGCCCAGCATTGCAGAGTTCTGCATGGCTCCGTCCTTGTCCTCTCATCCCAGGCTCATGAAAAAGAGCTGTGGGTGCTGCCATCCCCTGTGCTTTGCTGAGACAGAGCCAGGCAGCCGATGGGACAGACGTGCCGATGCAGGCAGCCGTCTCCACTGGCCTCACCAGAGCTCCCTGTTCTTCCTGGATGCAGCGATTCTCACGTGGCACAGGGTCACCCACCTGCATGTCCCCTTCACCGAGGTCTAGGCCTCCACATTGAACTTTCTACTTGGACCAGAAGGGGATGCTTATGAAAAGAGAGATTCTGCTGGGATTAAACAAAACTAAAAACAAATAATTGCATTTCATCTTCTAAATAAATAAAGATTTTTCTCTTTGGGTTTGTTTTTGGTTGGTTTCTTTTTTTTTTTTTTTTTTTTTTAGTATGAATCCAGTGAAAATCTAGTTTCCTTTCCCACAGCTTCACCCACAAAGTCACCAGGATGAAGTTTTCTGATGAAACAGAAGTACTCAGTGTTTAACTTGCAGCACGCAGAGGATGGCAGGGAACACCACGCGCTGCAATCACACAACCAGAGAGCGCTTACTCAGCAGGCAAGCCCTGCTGCCACACCGCAGTGTTTGTGCACCTCTCACACCCCCTCCTAAACAACTTACTGTCAGCCACCAGCACAGGAGGGAGCACTGACACACCCTACCAGACTGGATCTCCTCGCCTTTGGAAAGACACACAGGATCCACCCATCTGTTGAATTTGTGTCCACCACCACCAAGCAAAGAGACCCCTCATGCTACGACTCTCAAGCAAAGTTCTTCCACCGTGTCCTCTTCTACTCCCATACACTACAAGCACAGTTCTACCTTAAGAGAAATGCCAGATCGGGGCCTGAGAAAACTCTTTAGTTTTCTATTTAAGGATCCTCCTTTCACGGTAAGGATCCTCCAAATTTCCAAAAAGTGGATAACAACAATACCACTGTGCTCCCATCTGTACACAGCAATGGCACTGTAATGCATAGAGCATAAAACACCAAATTCCCACAGACAGCATCTGTCTCACTACAAACAATGGACCATTATCTTGTAAATAATTCTGATTAAGCTGCAGCATTTTCCCCAAACAAACAGTAGGGGAGCGGAGGGTGAGGATTTTTCTGGTGGGAGTGCCGGTTTTCTCCTTCCCCAACACTGACACTCAGATTTTTATTCAACTGATTGGCCCCCTCCCCTCCCCGCTCTTTCCCCCATGGCTTGGTTTTCAGCTTCTGACCTTATCCAGCTGTCAATCATTTTGGCAACTAAAGAGGGAGCCGTCATGTTAATGGGATTCCCACTTCTATCCTTTGGGAAAGCTTTTCGGGTTTGTTTTTTTTCCCTTTTTCACCCCAACATACAGTTATATAATGATTAGTGAATATGCCTACAAACCCTCCCATTATTAAACAGTTCTCATGTGAGGGGATGGAAAAATCAGCCATGCCACTGGATGCATGTTGGTACCAGTCACAGTTTGGGGATGTCTGGCTGTGCCAGTGATGAGCCTTGGTGGGTCTGGCGTTTGGGTGAACATGGCAAGGGAGCTGGGCAAAAGCTGTCACCCTCTCCAAGCTCTCAGCAGGGAGAGCAGAGCCCTCAGCTGCCCACGGCGGGAACTGGGGCTGGGGGCTCACCGGCCCGTGCCAGCAGCTACTGGCACCCACGAAAGCAGCACGCTGCGCTCCTCCACGCTCACACAGGCCAGCCAAACCAGCAAAAGGTTCACCAGGAAGATCTGGATGGACTGAAAACAAGTGCACAGACTGGAACAGGGTCAGCTGTGCAAAGGGACAAGTAAAACAATACAATTAGGGCTAACATGGTCCTTCCTCCTAAGGTCTGCAAACTGATCTATGTGGCAAGCGTGAACTGAGGAGAGCCCCCGAGAAATCCTGAATTTCTTCTTTAACCTGTTCATTTCAATGCACAAACCTTTTCTTATATGTCTCTCTTGATAAATGTCGCTTCTCTACCTGGCTGAAGTGTTGGTTTTCCTTCCCTGCATCCTCTTAACTTGCCTTGTTATACACAGGAGCTGTTTGGGATCAAACACACTTCCTGGCTTAAATATATATATATAAAAAAAAAAAAGTAGTAAAGTAAAAAGAACTAATTTAGGATGGTAACGTTGAAAAGTAGACATTAAAATTCTAACTTACAAATAGTGAACTGAAGTCACTGCTGTTCAGTTAAAAACCACACAACAGCCAGTTCAGCCAGCAGATCAGCAAGCATGAGTAGGAATGCCGGGACCTGCTGAGACCAAACACTGAACATCACACTGAAAAGGAGGGGACAAACGGTGGCGGACAGTGCGGCAGCTCCTCAGTCCCAACAAGGGCCCGCTCATGCAGGCGCAGGACAGGAGAACCCGCAGGCTGGTGGCGGGCTAGGGGCCGAGCAACCCACCGGCCACGTTGCAGAGCCAGGCGTGCAGCGGCAATAGTCAGATCTGGCGGTTCAACCCAGCTGGCACTCCAGAGAGCCCTGAGGTCAAAATTCATGAATTTGGTGGAAAGACATGGCCAAAACATGGCAAAGCTCCTGTTGGGGCAGAGAGCCCTCGAGTGCCGGTGGCCTGGCGCGGGCAGGGGCTGAGGCTGGAGGCAGGGTTCAGCACTGGGCTCCCCACGCTGTGCCGCTCAGGATGTCGAGTTCACGAACACCGCTGGGATAGAGAAGGGATATACACACCCAACACCCAGTATTTTAAATGTGGGTTTATTTCCATCAATAAATTTTTATAGCTTACTGTAGCTATATCACAGAAGGAAGCATTTATACGCTGAGGACTTTATATAATGTTCTTCATCTTCAAAGTGCTTTACAAACATTAATTAATTCATTTATCCTCACAGCACTCCTACCAGGGAGATAAGTACTATTATTTTCTATTTCACAATGGAGAATCCAAAGCGGAAAACTTATTTTTTTCCATGGTCAGTGACACACAGGTAGACCTTCAGGAGTGGAGAGGGCTGCCAGCTTTTGAACGTGAGCCTCCCACCCCAAATCTTGTTTAAAAGACTCGTGTTCTGCCAGAGTCATGGCACATATCGGGATATGCCTTGGCTTTTTCCTTCAGTAAGAGATAATTAAGGAACAATTCCCTCTCTGATCCCCAGCATGACATGCTATTTTCTACCCCACTGTTGCTCTGTGAGCTGAACAATGGCTGTTCTATGCAGGGAACGGCGCTACAGACGCCCCGGATCAGAGGAGATCAGCTTAAAGAAACTTGTTGGCTTGCATCTCACTCCACAGACAATGCGTCGGGTTAGGCGGCTCTGGGTGCAAATGCCCAATGTGGGGGCAGCTTTGGGAACACCTGTTTGTAAATGGCAATGCCCTGGGCAGGGCATCTGTCAGCTGGAGTCACTCACATCCAGCATACCTATCTAGAAATTTCATGTAGCAGGAATACGGTTGTGGTTTCCGGTATTTGGTCTCAATCCTAAGTGAATCCTTTTGCATTTGTCCAGGTGGGATACATAGTGCTCCCAGCTCACCTCTGTGGTGCTGCTGTAAATAAACCTCTTTCCTGTCTGGTCCTTCCCAGCAAATGTGTGGCTGCTTCAGATGGTAGTAACAGTTACTGTGAGCCTGAAAGGTTCAATTTTAAGGCATCTCAAAAAAAAAATTTGTAACTGGGGTTTTCTAGGCAAGTGTTCAGATCAGAGAACTTAAATCAACATCGGGGATGACAAACCGGGAAAAAAAATCCCAATTTTATAATTTCTGAGAAAGAGGCATTTCACCAGTTGTAATCCTTGTTAGCAAAGACCTTAACCACCCTGCCCTGAGTTTTTTCCCATCAGTTTATGTTTTGACAATAATAAAAATGCACAATCCCCCAGACCTTCTAGGCAATTTCCTAGCTCGAAGGAGATACAACCATTAGCAAAATAAACTGCCAAGTTAAGCCATGGCATCTTGCAGAAGACACGACCACTGGGAAAGGTCCATACCTAGATGTTGCTTTGGAACAACCAGAACAATTGTTTAGTGAGAAATGCTTTTTTGCATATGACTCATCACCCCTTGAAAACAAGATTTCTTATATAAAACAAGTGCTGACACAGCCTTCTCTTGAGTGGTGTGACTGCAGCTGTATAATTACAACTTTAGATTTGATGTTATGGACCTTAGGTTACGCCATTCAGACAAATGCTCCATTGTATTACAGAGATATTTTTTCCTTAGTCATATTGCCCACAGGACAATAAGGACTATATTCACAGCTCACTGCATAGAAGTTTAGGCATATAACAGCCAGTGGTATTACACAAGATGAGATTATACACTATGGGGGTTAAATGGATTAATAATTACCACTTTTTCTTGTCTTTTTTTCCTTTGCTCCTAGTTGATACTTTTTTGGAAGTGCTCTCCAAATAAAAGGAAGAACAATCTCACACTGAGTCTGGATAAATGTTACAGTTGTCTCACAAATGCTGTATTATTTCTAGCCCTTCCAAAATAATATAATTGTCCTACTGCTGAACTACAGATTTTTGTCAGTATGACACAGAACACTAAAATGTCAGGTCCTGACTCATGGTGTTTTGGTGGAATAAATAAAAAGTACCAATATGCTATTCAGAACTGACAGCATTAATGAAGATGTGACACTGGGAGCCCTAGTCATGTTTTCCTTCAGCGCCCATCGCGTTCTCAGTGGTGCACCAAACAATAGGCCACCTCCCATGAGTCCCACCCTGGAAACACTTACCAGAGACCTGAGCAACACTATTGAGACTGATGCAACTGGTTGCTTGTTATTCTACGCTTTCTTTATTTTGGGTGAACCGCACGCAGGTCAGAGCAGTGAGGCTAGTATCAGATGCTTATCCTCATTCTTTCCATGGGAAACAAAAAGGAGAGTTCAGTGCCCTCTGAGGACTGTGACTTAACATAAGGCTAGGCAAGATTAACCATGGAAGATCACTCACGGGTTGTACGCTCCTGGTATTTCTCCGCTGGGACAGAGGTTGTACACCCATTACTCACTAAGGCTATATTTCCAGCTGCAGGACTGGACCCAAACGTGTAGCTCACCCTGGCCAAGCACCCAGGCACTAATACTTACACACTTAATCCATCCCACACTACTCATTTTTAACCCAGTGGCCTCCACAAAAATTTCTGCTGGATTTTAATAGTGACAAAGGAGAAACAGGTCCCACATTCCCAAGACATTTTCTGTGACAGAGGACACAAATCTAATCCCCCCCCCCCCCCCCCTTATACACCTGCCTAACCATAGATGGTGTCGTTCCAACAACAAACCACTCCTTCCTTCGAAGACTGCATTTTGAACAAACGTCCTTCAAAAAGGCCCACAAGTAGCTTTGCTGAGTTTGCCCCTCAAAGCATCAAACTGTGGATTGGATGAGTGGTCTTTGGTCTACCAAAAGGCACAACAGTTTCTCAGAGAGTTTTCTTGAATGAATTAACAAAATGACTCAAAACTGCACTAATGGTTAACAGCTTTTTTTTTATTAGCAACACTGAGATAAGTTATTGAAGCATTTTAGTATTGTTTTACATTCCATTCAGAAGTGACCTAACTTGTAACTCCATATACATTTAAAGATATAGTTTGACACTTATTCAGAAAGCAACAATTATTAAAACTTACATACCTTCATTACCAGGAAACCTTAATATATTTTCTAATTACTTCCAACAATACTCTATTCCAAAGCACATGATAACCCACTAGAAGTTTACACATTTCACTTCAATCACAGGTTTTAAATTGTGGATGTCAGAGTGCTGTTCATTGAATTTTACTGTCTTGGTTAATATTGGAAAACCTGGCACAATATATTAAGCTAGAAATATTGCTTAAAGAATATGAAAAGAGATAACTACAGTATTTTTTCCTGCTAAAGCATTACAAAATACAGGACCATTAAAAACTCAAATAGAAATGACAATAAATAACCTTAAAAATGTTAAGAGAATTTTCACTCATACTAAAGTCCATTCCCTAAACTTGCCAAACACATAAATAACAGAACATATTCAGGATCTTTATTTCTGTACTATTATGATGGTTTGTTATATTGTGGATGTATTGTGTATACATATATTAATGTTTACACTTAATGTATATATTTTTTTTCTTTGCTGAAACAATTAATAAGCCTCAGGTAATTATTTTGTCTGGGTACTACAAGTATCTAGACAGGTGGGAGCAAACCCCAGAAACTCCAGATATGCAACACTGGACAACAAGATAATCTCTGCATAAAGATATCCTACGTTCCTTAGATTACAAAGATGAATTTGGTTATTTATTTCTGAAAGCCTCTAACATGAAATCATAATTGCTGTCAAATTAATTGTTTAAAATTGGCCTTGCAATAGGTATTAATCGTACACTTAGTTTTGACTTACAAGGACATCTAAATTGTTCGTGTTTATGAGTAGTTATAGGAAATACTATACCTCAGACAGAAGAGTACATATTCCTGAACCAAAGCACAAACCAAAACATTGTCTCACTTTGGAAAGATCTGGAAACATCTCTCTGCCTCTGCCTAATCCTAAATCATAATTTAAATTTGACCTGGATATGACAAAAACAATAAGAATACATTGTTTGGGAGATGAAACTTAGAGCAAAATCATACTGCTCTAAGCTTACATCATTATTTTGTCTCTGCAAAGAAAAGAAAAGCCTTTCTGTGCTAGGGATTTGCCTTGGTGCGGCCGGCCACTGATGTCTGAAATCAAGGCACATACCAAGGCCTCCTTCTGCAAACACAATCCCCCTTTCAGATCGGGTGCTAGGAGGGACTGAATGCCTCTGGTTTCACTGGGAATAGAAGGTATTCAGCATGTAGCTGAATCAGTCATTTTAGGGGTTAATTTCCAGAAACATAAATGGAATGGAAATGCCACACCGCAATATGAAAAATGGTAAGAAAGAAAAGTTTTCAACAGTAAACAAAACAGTGATACCAAACTTATCACCTGATCAATTTCTGATACAACAGAATACAATCAAATTAAATTACACAAATATAGCAATGAAATTCGAAGTCAAATAAACATAGGACCTGATTCTGCAATCCTTAGTCATGCAAGCAGTCGCACTCATCAAGAATGAGGGATGCAAGACTGGGTCCTTAGCTTCTGCTTAGGAAGTCAATGTTGATTCAGACAGTATCTTTTCTAGCCAAAAATATGCAGCAAAGGAAAGTAACATAAACAAGGCTAAATGTCAACAGTGTTTGCAGACTTACAGACACCATCCATTTGTTTGTACTGAAATGACTAGCGAACCATTTGGCAAATACAATGCTATTCACAGACCAGCCCTTTTATCCAGCAACACAAACTTCACTGGATCACTGGCATTCCCAGTTAATTAAAAAAAGGAAGCAAGCCATATGAGTTTGGTTTGATATTGCCATGCAAATGGCACTGCGGCATCCAGAACTGTGGCTGAAGCCCAGGCGCGGAGCCGAGGTGCTGGTGTCCAGTTCGGCAGCACCGTTTGTACGCTAACAGCAGGCCTTGGACCACCTAACTGAAGCTAAAGAAACCTCTTCAAAATCACCATAACGGGGCAAAGAAAAGTCTGCAGTAAAACTTCCGTATCATTTCATTCTGCCTTGAAGGAGAAGAATATTCTGGTTACTCCTTCAACTGCAGATCGAGACAAAAATTTGGGTTACTTAAGTGCATTATAAGATACTTTAACGGGCAGGAGTAAGACAATTTGCTGCAGTAGGATGGCCTTCCACTGCCTCGTAGCTGTCCTACAGCCTGGATACATCAGGCCTTTTGCTTCTGTCTAACATGGATTTTATAATTTAAAAGAGCTGCAATAAGGATTCAAGTGAAGCCACCACAAACAATTAAAAATCTTTTCTGTATTTTATATGTTGGTGGTAGTTCTGAAAGGGTTAGCATTATAATCTTTTTGATTTTGACACCTGTGGCAATAAGCAATTTACGACGACTAAATTCACTATTTAAACATTGGGGTAGAGCACTATAATTATGTGACAATAAAGCTGTAATAATCTGCCACAATCGATCTTCCCCTTGCCCAGCCCTCTTGTCTGTGCTGCAGTTCCACATTTGGAAGGTATTTCAGAAAGTTACAATGCTGAACATTTTAATAATTCTGTGCAATGTTGAACGCTTTCTGCTCCAGAGGAAACGGAAAGTGCTCGGCCCTTCGCCAGATCAGAACTCCAAAGCTGCTACCAGACATCGTAAGGGCCCTGCCCTGTTTTCCGGGAAAGACGTGATAATGGGGTGGAGCCTATGCAGGAGAAAACAGCACTAATTGCAGAGGAAAGCAAGCATGAATGGAAGCAAATTAGATTTATAGGGACAACATGGAACTAATACTTTTGGACATCATTAAGTGTGAGTTCAATAGCACTAATCCATTAAGCAACCAGCTAACACCCAGGACTATCTCTGGCCAATAGTTCTGCAGCCCACCAGCTCTTCTTCAAAAGCCTGAGTACTTCCAAAGCAGAAAATAGAAGTAGGGAAATTTTACTGTTTTAGATACAGAGCTGAAAAATTTAACGGAGAGAAGAGAGAGAACGAAAGGGTCTTCTCAGAAATAGATGCTGTGCAAGTCACGTGTAAATTAATGGCTTGGAACAGGAGGTAGAACATTACTGCGATAGAACTACATATGCACAGGAAGACAAGCAGAGAAAGAAAAGAGCATAAATGGAAATGAAAATAGATTTTCCAAAACTTAAATACAAAGTAGGTCTAGAACCTCCAAGCACAACTTCTCGAATGAGCAAGGGCTGTGAAAGCAGAGTACACGGATGGTTAAGACAGGTACCAAGCCATGGAGACATCGCCCTAGTCTCCCCCTCCACCCAGAGCTACTGGCTGCCAAGCAGCAAGGAAAGGTGTCTTCTTCTTAGAAACTATACAGTAGCAAAGATTAACAAGATGGGCTCCTCGGTATAGTCACTTGAGACTCCAAAACCAAGTACAGGTCAGAGGTATCTCTGAATTCATCAACAGTATGTTTTACTTTCTTTCTGTTCTTTCCTATTCTGCTATATAAGTAAGGGAGAAATATTACAAAAATTTGTTATTTTTCTCAGCAGCATTTTGACACGGAAATTTCTGTATTATGCCATAATTATGTTTCTTTCCTAATGGTGTATTTCATCCCTATAGCCTGAAGCATGATCGGAGCATAAATGAATTATGTGTGCATCAGTCTCTCATTCTTCATACAGGGAAACTGAGGACTGCTTCCTCCATGTGACTTTCCAAAACCATGTGAGTTGGTAGCATTCTCCTCTAGAAATTAAACACTCTCTTCGAGCCAGGATTTGTGCTCAAGTACTGACCCATCATCTTAAGGTAAAATCTGCTAACTAAAAATTATCCACATGGATCACTGAAAATCCCAGCTTGTTTTAATGCAGCCAGAAATTTAACTCAATTAGCACGGCCAATCAAAGATGCAATCTCAGCTAACTGAAGCTGAGATATTTTATTTCAATTTTATTTCCACTATATTCTGACTGCAGATAGAGCACCATGCCTGCTGTCTTGATTGTGCAAGGACTGTACCAAGTGTATCAGTGTTCTCCCTTGAGATGTCAACAACCCACACACCACTGGCTGTAAAAAGAAAGGCAAATCCACAGTCTCCCAAAATACAAAGGAACATAAGAATCATGCCTTGGAATTGGATGCTGGAGGTGGGTCTCAAGTTTTCTCATCTCTCAGGCAGCAGGAGAGACAAAGGGAATGATGACTAAAACCACGGGCTTTGTGCAAGAGGGAAGGAAGGCTAAGAATGAACAGAGTGCTCCTGATGGCTAATCTGCAAGCGCAGAAACATCAGGTGAGATTCCCCACACTAGCACGCACAGATGGAGTGTGATTTCACAGTATAAAATGTCACTGAGAAAATGAAAACTCTCCAAAACCACTGCTTTCAAGTGGGCGGTGTCCAAGCCAACCAAATAAAAAAAGAACTACTGACATGGGGCTTGTTCATACTCATCCACTTTTGCTGTGAAATATTGAGAAAAATGAAATAATATATTTAAATAGTCAACCTTAATACTTATATTCTGCAAACACTCAATAGAACGTCAGTAAAGAATTTTAAGAAGCTATTTTTGGACAGGGAAAAAGGAGGACTCGCACTGCGTTTTCCATTAAAAATGTTTTAAAAAGTAGAACAGACAAGCTTCTGTTGTCTTTTTTTTTTTTTTTCCCCGTCATACTTGAAGTCAAATCCATTATCACTGGGCAGAGCTTGTGAAAGGGATATGGTCTTTAAAATGATATAAACTCAAGCTATCATAAAATGTCTGTTGATTTGATTGGAAGATGAAACAAAAAACTAATGGAAGTAATATGACCTCATTTCAATAATAACATGAGAGGGTTTTTTTTCTGTGGTTGTTTTAAAAGTCTTATGTCTTGGAAAAAGTATAAAGATACTTTGTACAAAGCAACTAATCTTAGTCTTCCAATTTTTTTACTTGTTTGTTTAGAGAGTCATTTCTCTGCTCTATTTTTTTTTTTTGTAACTGATTTTACTCCACAAATAGGGAGAAAAAAAAATCCAACTAGAATTTTACCAGCTGCAAATTAAATCAACTATTGACTGTTTTCACATATCAGTAATTTAACTGCTGATTTTGAAGAATCTGGAAAGATTTTCAACTATCTGAATTGGTTCTTAGTGCATTGAGACACAGAAGTTCACAAGTAAGGCCATGCAGTTACTTGGGCTCATGATTCTGTTTAAATAATGACAATATTGTGAAGCCAAAATGCTCTAAGAATACAACTAAGATAAACTTTGTGTGGAGAAATCAGACTTTTTTTATTAGGCCAACTTAATACACTTGGAAAAGCAGAAAGGGGCGTGAAGATGGGGTTACGGCTTTAAGCACATTACTATCCTAGTAAAGTCAAACAAAGCTCCCGCTAACCTTAAGTTAACCAGGGTAACCACTCCCAAGTGTTTGCAGATTTAGGCTTTCACTTTAATTTGTCAGGCTTTATAACTGTTGATCACATTTTCTTTTTTTTTTTTTTAACTTGAATATATTTTATGATGCATGTTCAGCTCTGACAATGAGTTTTCTGATTAGTTTGATGGTGAAATGTGCATTACTGAAGTCTGTGTGTCCTTTACTGACTCTGCTTTTTGAAGTGATACTGTTTTTCAAAGGATTTACACTCAAATCTCTCCAACAAAAACAGGAAATAAATATTAAAAAAATCCTCATTCTGATTTGTTCTAAATAGATTTAACTTCCATTTTTGTTAAATATGATGTGTGTGATATGAGGAAGTAAAACTGCAGTTTTGTAAATCAGAGACTAGTAAGGCTAAAAGGTGGTTTTGCTTGTTTGGTGTGTTGTTTTTTTAATTACCTGGAGGCATATTCTTAATTAGGCAAATCACAATTTGTACAACCGCTAGTTAGAATACTGAAAATGGTCAAGGGCAACTACTGTATGGGTGCCATTGAAACAAACCAGAAAAATATAATTAAGAAAAAAAAAAGGAGAGGGAAAGAAAAGGAAAAAAAAAAAAGGTGCTTCACCACAGGTAGACGCATTCCATTGGTCTTTAATTTCATTAATATTGTAATTGAACACACCTCAACTCAAATAAAGGGTGGGGGGGAAGAGAGAGAAAGTAAGGTTTGCTTGGCAAAGCATCCAGTGTTTTTCTTGGGTTCTTATATCAAAATACTGAAAAGTTTGCAAGTTACCATGTACATTTTTTAAAACTTTTTCCTCCTTTGAGTATGCTAAAGCAGTAAGTATCCCCTTCAGATACCACTAGCACAGATAGTCTATATTGCTGCTACTCTAGTTTAAAAAGCAAGTTCTTTCTAAAATCCTGTATAAGTATATGCATGCAGCACTGCTGATTTCAATGGAGTAGACCACATGTAAGACTAGAATTTGGCCCACAGGGTTTAACATTTTAAAAATGTATTACTAACAAACATGACTAAGTATATTTAAAGAGCAGCTTCATGATTCTGCACAAGTGTTCTCTGAAATGGTCTAAAAGAAGGTCTAAAACTTACCACACAAGTCAGGTCTCTTGATACATCCACTAGCTGCTGTGCTACTTGCAAGTCCATTAAAGGCTGCTAAGCCATCAGAGCTGTAAGCTCTTAGGACTGACAACATGTTCATCTGCTTCTCCAGGACCTGCGGACCCTGAACTTGTTCGGGTTTCATCGCTCCTTGTGCAGTTTCATGGGAGGACAGAAGATTCTGACTGTGCCACTGCTTTTCTGACGCTTGCGGCAGTGGCGATACGAGCCCTTGTGTTGTTTGTGAGGTGACTGCACTTTGTATATTGTCGCCTCCTTCACTGCTTTCTTTATTTAGGACAGACAGCTGTTTATTCATAATATCTGGTTCTGTGTCAATGTCCTCATCATCAATGTTTTCTTCCTTGGAAGATTCCATATCCTCAGATGAAGCTATGTCAGAAAGGTCATCAGTAGCACTTTTATTTACAGAGTCAGAGAGCAGAATATTTGGGTCATCTTCAGATTGTGTTTTTATTTCAGATTCATTACTGGTGCAAGAATTTTGTGTTCCTGTGCCAATAACACCAGGATAAACACCAAATTGCTTATAGAAGTCTGCTGTAAAATTACAAAAAGTGGATTCCATGTGGCTGGGCCAGGCAGTGCTCTTTTGCTCTCCCAGGGTCTCTTTATTTTGTCCTTGGGTCATTTTCTCAGAAGCTGAGTCCAGCTGGCTCAGCATGTTTGAAACTACTGCCTCCTTGCTGGACTGCACAGAAGAGGAGAGCAAGCTCACTTTATTAACTGAGGCTGAAGCTTCTCTAGATTGGTCTTTGTTGTTCCCTATGATGTTGTCTTTACGTTTAGCCTTGCCCAAGTGATTGGCCTGGAGGTGCAGAGCCATTAGTTCCATTGATGAAGTTGTAAAGGAACAAAATAAGCAGCCGTGCCAAGCAATATTATCTTGCACTGTAACAGATGAACCTGGGAGGGAGGCTGCATCTGGCCTTACGGATAAGTCAAGAGGTTCGTATTGTGACTTTTCTGTTTTCCGCTGTGAGGACTTGCTATTTATCTTTTCCTCGACACCATCTGAGCCCAGAGCTTTTGCTGAAAGTGGATCTGATAGAGCTTTATCCTTCATTTCTTTTTCTTTCTTCAAAGAACTTAGGACAAAGCTGTCCATGAAAGCTTGCAGAGACCCTTGAAAGTTCACACCGTTCCCAACCATGTTCTGGTAAGCACGGCCAAGCTCAGAGAAGTGTGTTCCTTTGGAAGGTATGTCTGAACTCTTCATATTTTCTGAAGATACTTCAGATGACATGCCAGCTGCTTGTCCTTGCTGATCTCCAGAAGACAGCATTCCTGACGTCCACTGCTGCGAGACCATGCCGCTTCGGAAATCGATACCAGGAAGCCCCTTGAAGGCTCCTCTCAATATATCTGGTCTAATAAACACAGAACTTTTACTTGATGTCTCATCTTTGTGTTCTTGACTTGCAGTCTGCCCGGAGAGTGGTCCTGCTCCATTCTGTCGCTCCCGATGGTGCCGTTCCAAGTGGTATTTCAGGGACGCAGACTGAGTACCAGCATAATCACAATGTGGACACTTGTAAGGCTTCTCACCTATAGGTGTGGATAAAGAGAAAAATATAAGGAGAGAGTTAACTGTACTTTGCTGTATGGATGAGTTAAGAAAAATCAACATTAGCTGCTTGAAAACAAGATCTTACGGCTAATAATTCATTTTTAGAAAATAAATGTCTTTAATTGAAGACTAATTCATAAACTGAATATTTCTAAAATGGGTTTCCAGAATGTGGGGCTATTCAGGAATGACATGGTATCTACACACAATTAGCCATCTTTTTCTTAATCTAACATGTAGAAAACTGTTGTAGAATTAAAAGCTATGATTATGAAAATGAAGCATAACAATTTCAACCACAGTAATCATTAAAAGTACAAGTTTAAAAAAAAAAGAGAGACAAAGAATGTAACAAATGGACGGCTGCAATATTTTGTGTATACAATTGCTCTAAAATTTGTTTAAATTATACACATGGAAACCATTTTTAAACCTAAAAATTTTATGGCACTGTTACGCAAGACTGAAATGAATGATTTAAGTCTTGCTCTGCAGTAAATCATGGATATAATTAGCAAATGGCATACTGCACAAGTAATTTATCATTATTTGGAGGGCACCATTCCAGAAGGATTCAAAGATCTGCAGACCTACTGCATTGTTTCTAAATAAAGAACTATAAATACAGATTCTATAAAATATTAATATCATTACACTACATTATGATTGCAGTATGTAAGAACATATAGTTAAAATAAAAAGTAGTCAATAAAATAAAAAAGAAATCTAGTAATAAAAAAGTACAAAATATATTTAGTTTCTGTACTTGAAATTAGCATTATCTACTGGTTTTTGCAGTCCTTTAAATTTGTACTAATGGCATTTCTAATGCTCAAGTAGTAAAATGTGTAATTTACCTACCATAAGGGCTTTTCTAGGATTAGCTTGAATAGAGTTTTAAAACATATAAGATTATTTTCATGAATTAAATATATATTTGAGTCCCATACTAAACTTTTATTGTTCTTCCTATACTTTAAAAGAGGTAGAAGATATTACATGCATAATAGATATTCACATACATTCATAAATATATATCCAAAAAGAACACACATCTAAATTTTTGCAGAGCACTTGTTAGCAGAGTTCCTTTTGAAGGAAAGAGTACGGAAATCCTCACCAAAGTGACAGGAATCTGGAAGACCTGCGAGCTGTTAATATTGGCAATTATTTCTGTGAGAGAGCTTAATGAGAAGAACTCTTTTCTCTACTTAGTTTGGGTTTTTTTTCCCCCCTAAGTGATCCAAAAGACAAAGGCAAGCTTCCTCCAAATGGTATAATGGAAATATTTGTTTTGAATATTTCCTCTATAGTAAAAATGCTATATAATATTATGTAGTTCACCAACCCCACTGGAAAGTTACCATTTTCAAATAACCTCAAAATCTGCTTAAAACAAAACTGAAAGGCTTTAACACTTCTGTTATTTAAGCTACAAGCTCAATTGAAAATACTTGGGAAGCTGCTCCTCTCACTGATGGCAGGAATTTACTGATGAGATGCAACAGAGAGCACTCAAATGACCACACAGCACTGGGCGCAGGCCTACCAACCGCCAACAGTCGCTGGATACGGGCTGCAATTCAGACGGGGCTGAAGTACGTTACAAGCAGTGGAAATTCTCAATCCATAATGTAATCCTAAAGCTAAACGGTGAGACATGAGAGCTTTACATCAACTGCATTAATCGACCTTTTTAGAGGAGAAAAGTGAAGCACCTCAAACAAGAGGTTTCAGCAGAGGAAGAGGTAGTAATTAGCATGGTTCATGCTTTAGGCCTGGGTCCATGCAGCTTAACAGAAGAAATCAGATTTAAACATTTCAGTGCAACTTCTGAATCTTCCACAACCACCTAATTAAGTTCTGGTGCTCAACCAACGAGAAGATGGGTCTGCATTTCAGCAGGAGTCGTGCAAAAGCAAACAGCTCCTACTGACATGGAAGAATCACTAAACTGAGATGGATCGCATCTGTCCAGGCGTCCCTGGTCTTGGGTGAGAGTCACACACACCCACTACAAGTGTTTTCAGTTTTTGAGCTGTCTTCTGTTATTCTGATGTTTGTCCCACAAGTTACTGTCAACCATCACTAACGACCTCTGACACAGCTTAGGTATTTCAAGTATTGCCTAAGAATTCATCAGACTGGTGAAAAACAAGTACCATACTTTATAAGGTTAAATGCTCTCACTTTTGAGTTTTCACTCCTCTTAATTGAAAAGCTCTTCCTCAGCATCCCCTATGCCTTTATGGAAATATTTAACACAATTATACTGAGCATTTCCTTTTATTCTAATGACAGTTCAGTGTGTGTTTGCATTGCGCATCAAGCGACACCATGAGAAGTGTGTCCCAGTGTTGCAGGCGCTATGTCAGCCGTTGGGTAACTACTTCTGCAGGGAGGAGGAGAAGTTTGCAATATAGGCTGCACTGAGGTGGCTAAAAACATGCAGGAGCTGTTCAAAGCAATAAGTATATTTAAAAAAGCTTGTAAGCGTTAAAAAACATTAAAATATGCTAACCAGGGGAAATACTAGTAATATTTTGTACTTGTAAAGTACACACCAACATACTTGTATTCTGAATTTCTAAGCCTTGAAGTTATTATGTTTTCCACTCGAAGACCTCTCCGCTTAGCGAGTTTCCTCTCAGCAGAGGAGATCTGGACACAGCTCACCACCAACGCCGTAAGCATTGGACTGAAAGAAGACACTGACTGAGACAGTGTGATACAAAGTTCAGATCTCTCCTAGCCTTGGTACACTGCCTCTGTGGTGCTCCCACCTCTTGCATGGCTGGAAATGAGATCTAAAGCTGAAGGACTGAAATTGGACTCAACATGCAGCAACATACTGTGCCACCTTTACAATACAGGTCTGGCCAAATCACATTGTTCAAAGGGAACTATTCAAAATCTCTCTCTTCTCTTCTAGATCCAAATATTGGCAGCAATTAGTTTACTTCAAATCAGTCTTTGCTGCTATTTTGCGGGTAGGCATTGGGAGAACGGAGTAGCATAGAGGAAATAATCTTTGAATGTTTTAAATTTAGTGTGTCAGTATTTCCTAAATTCAGTAACTGTGCAAATATTTAAATCCTATTTCATAAATTCAACTTAACAATCAGCTATGCCCCATGTAAGTCCCTGTACAAATGACAAAACAGAGTTATAAGCTGCTATGGGAAAAAGTCCAACCTAATCTCAACCGGACTAACGAAATCCCAAGCCAGTTGCAATGGAAAACCCAAAAGACCTTTAATTCCCAGGACTCTATCAGCAACGGCAATAGTATATGTCCAGACAGTACTAGAGGGGACAAGACAGGCAGGCTATGGCTCTGTATCTCATACATTGAGGAAAGGTTTCAGAGAATTCATCCTAGTGTAATGACTGTGCTGGTAACATTGCCAAGAGCAGTGTGTCTGGATGAGTTATTTAACACTTAGTATCAGTTCACATAAATTAATGTTGCCATGTAGGAGTGAGGGAACATGACTTTTTCAAAATAGTTTTCTGCATTTCATATCGAAGTGTCATTTTTCATTGTTCACAAAGGCAATGACCATCCTGATCTTGGTAATTCTCTGGTCCTGTTTGCACCCCTGCAGATCTTTTCAAAAGTTAGTAAAAAGAGCAAATATTCCACTGTTTACAATTAAAAAAAAAAAAAATCTTATAGAAAATAACTTATCTGGGCAACATAATCACAGTTCTGATCCATCTGCTACTCTGGTTTACAAGACACAAGACATCTCACAAGAACTATTTTATATCAGGATACAGTAAAATAATAAAAATTCAACGCTTCTTTTAAAATCTACACAAAAGCTTGGTTGATAACTGGAAACAGACATGTTGCCCTATAAAAACAGGTCTATTTGTATAATGGTTTGTATAAACAACACAGATGTATAATCCATGCAAGTTACCACCAGTCCTGCTCACAACGCAATCTGATGATACTAGTCATAGGAATTGTCTGCTATGGACTCTGCAAGGAGACCATAGTCAGATCATAAATAGATTTACAGATTTTAAGTACAGAAGGGACAATTATGATTACAGCAGTCTGATCTGCTGTACAACACAGGCCATGGACTCTCACATGATATTTCTTCCATCAAATCATAACTACAATTTGAAACAAAACATACTTGTTATAGTTTAAACATGTTCTATATTAACCACAGCAATGAAGAAGAATTCAACATGTCCCTAGAGTAAACTGTTTGACTGCTTCAGTGTTTTCACTACTCAAAATGTGTGCCTCATTTCTAGCTTGAATTCATCCACAGTCTGCTTCCTACTACTGAACATGGCTACATTTTCCCTTGCTAGATTAAACTGATTTTTTTAAATTAAAAAAAAAAAAAAAAACAAAACCTATTCCCTAAGGAAGGTACTTGCAGATGGCAAAACAGTCACTTCTTCACCTTCTCTCACTCTTGACTGGAACATCCTTCCCAAATTTTCAATGTCCTTTTAAGTTTTGAGTGCCTACTAAAACTCTGATGAAATTTCAACTTGATATTAATCTTACACAGTCCAAGACTGTGTTTACATCCACAGCTATAGCAATCAACAGCTCATATTCTCTTGCTTCTCCTCCATAATCCTAGGCCTTGTTCATCAACGCCTCCAGTATTTGTTCCTTTACATTTTGCTGATTTAAAATTCATATTGTTGAAAAGAGCCCACTTGACTAAGTGACTAATCAGTGCCTCCCCATGATTTTTAGCATCTTACCATTTTTGTACCATTGGTAAATTTTATCAACAGTGATTTTATATCCTCTTCCAAATAATGATGAAACACCAAATAGATGAGCCGAAAGCACTGCTGGGGAACTGCCAGCTTATGTGCCACTTCATCTCTGTATACTGGGGTTTTTTTTTTTGGTTGGGGAGATTGTCACATAGAACAAGCTACTTTCACAAGCCTTGACAGAAAGTAGGAAACTTCATAAAAAAAACTTACTTTCATAAAATAAAATTGAATTAACTATGCTACCAATTATTAATTAACAAATTCATTCTGTAATTTTACCCAAAACTTACTTCAGGGTAGTCCATTTATAATTTCAAGGTCTTAATATTATTTCATTTTGGAAATACCAGAATAGTCAGAGCTTTTTCACTACTATGAGTGCTCTGGAACTTGCACCGTATTCCAAGACTTGATTTTTTTAAATGAACTTTAATGATTTGGAGAGCTCTTCAGCAAGGGTTTTTAAAATTTACCTGTAAGTTATCCAGTTTCATTCATTCTAAAAAATATTAAAATGTAGTGGGCTACAGCATAACAGCCTCATTACTTAATGGCAGAACTGTATCATTGGAAAATACTTGTAAAAACCATCATGCTTCTTTCTGAGAGCAGAGAAGACTATTTAGTCTTCTATACCATGATTGATAATTTTTATCCATTCTTGTCTAGTATTAGCAAGATACACATTGTTAAACCTGCCAGATCTGCAGAATTTTACCGTTTTCCATAACCCTAATAGCCACATGCATATTTTTACTATTACTTTTTGTTTCTCTTTACTTCTTAAATATCTTTTTATATTTAGTGTTGTGGGCTTCTTTATTCGTTTTTTTTTTTTATACCTAACATGCAGCTTCTTAAAAATCTGCACCTGACACTCCCCTTCTGCATTGAACGCCCTCCCTCCTTTTTAAATAAGATTTCTTACAGAGTTTGTGGAGTAAGCCCCTTCACTCCCCAGGACAGCGAGGGCTGTGCACCAGTATGAGAACCACAACCCCTAAAGCTCTGGCAGCCAGTAGTGGGGTTTTGACAGTCACTCGGGGACAATGGGAGCTACAATTTGATCCTATACATTTCTAAACAAGCTATAGTTTTCTTTCATGCAAAGCAAGTGAAATCAAACATCATCTAATTCCAGAGAATATTGCTTAATGAAAATATTGAAAACATTTTCCAGCATTTTTTATTTTACCATTGAAACAGTTATTGATAACCTATTTTATCCATTGTGCAGCAGATATTTTAGAAATGAATTGCTGTATGGTTTAATTAGTTCATTATTATGCCTATTCTTACACAGTAATTTCTTTTATCATTCTAATCATTCACTTCACACTTTTTAAACCAAATGGAATATCAAAGATTCCGTAGGATTATTTTTGGATCCTGCACATGTTTCACCACACAATTAATCTGTTTGTCAGAAATACTAGTTAACTTCTTCTCTTTACTACTTTCCTTTACTAGTGATTCTTCTCTATTATATAAGATGAAACTACCCCTACCCTGTAAAAGGACAGACTTCTGATCCCATCGACTCAGTTTATTAAAGATTTTTCAACTGTGCACTAGGCATTACAGTAAAATATTTCAATTTTTCTAAAGTTTTATAATTGAATATTTTCACGTATTTATATCTTGTCTGCAATATTTATTTAGTCTTTTTACATGTCTTTACTTAGTTAAAATGCACAGGGATAAATATGGTTGTTCTTCTGCAGGAGATATTCAGTACATTAATATAAACTGTACACTGATTTCCCCAAAGCATATATATATATATATGTTGTAAACCTGAAGACTTTTTACACAGCTGCTTATTGCTAAACAGTGCCTTGTCCAGAAGGGGACAATCTGTGTCTCTAATTGCTGTCACTGAAGCTGAGATTCATTATGTGACTTTCCCATTAAAATGTGAGCATTAATTTGTATAATGAAATATCACCCACTGCAGTGTTCATTAGCCATGCCCTACTGTATACTGCACATTGTTAGCTACCTAGAAACTGTAGTTAATTTCGCTAATGGATATTTCCCTACTTAGTGTTTGGTAGGAAATTTATACTGTAACATTACCTCTTAAACTTTTAAGGAAATTTAAATTCAATCAATTATTTTCAACAAAAGTTTGGGATGTCATTAAGACAGGAGAAAAGGTATGCTGCACAATGTTAAGGACGAGAAATCTGGAGAAATCTAGAGAAATGAAAAGTCCTTTTAGTTCATCTTAGAAATGTAAGAATAAAGGATGTTCAATACCAAAATTGTCTCCTCGTGGAGCACACGTACCCATTTTCCTTAATTATTCATATTGCTCATCCCACTACAAGTGCCTTCAGAGAATGGCAACAGCCAGTCTTTTTTTTAGGAAGAAAATGTGAATTGAATTTATTTAAAACACCACAATTTTTACTGTATTTCAGAAGCTCATCTAAGCAAGTTTTGAAATTGGCTAGTCACATTTCCAAGGGAAAATGCAGTAACACTGGAAATGCATATAATACATCTAATACATGCAAGATGTGTGTCATGTGTATCGTAACATACTCTCAGTCAACGGACAGCCCTACCAAGTTCTTTCTTCCTATCCCTCTCTTTCTTAGGTTTCTTCTGTTTAGCACAATCCAAACCTTCTTCAGGGCTCTACTTCGCTCACGCACATTATTCTTTTTTCATTACTCAGAGGATTTAACTCTGCCAGTCATACTGGGAATATACCCGAGAACCTAATGACCACACAAACTCAAACTGGTCTACATCTGCAGTGACTCCTGAACACTAACACAAGTGCAAAGAGGTGCTAGAGCACCTGAAGACCGGCCTCTACATAATGTGTCACTTGTTAAAGGTAGAACATAAGAAATTTTTATTTTTTACACTTAACTGTTTCTGTGCGGTCCAAAGGCTTTGGCATGTAAAGTAAAGCCACACTCATTTTTTTTTTTTATTTCAGTGGGAAATAAGAGTGCTCAAGAACATACAGAAGATGCTTGGCTCCTTGAATTAAGGAACCTAAAATTGCTGCCCCCAGAGGAGAAAAATGGAAACTCTGGAAGTATCTGCATATGGCACGTTACAGGTCTGAGATATTTAAACGGTTTTATTCTTCACAAAGTCTGAGTATCTTTAAGCCTTTTCTGTGTTCTAACCTTCTCAGCTGTATTATGTATTATTTTATAACCAGGAAGCTGAATCACAAAGTGTCTGCTATGCGCTACTAGTACATATACACGCTTTGCTCTTCTTTCTGCAGCTCTTCACATAGTGAGCTTGTGTGAGCTGAAGTAGGGAGCTCTGATGAAGCAGGACCATACAGTCTGTATCTATTCACTGGTCAACATAAAGAAGTCATCTAGGGGTACTTCAAGAGTTCTGTTTGCCATATCTAAGCCCCGAGGCTCTGGAGCATTTTGCCCTGAAATTCCTTCCTCTCTTCTCTTGAGGTCATACCAAGGAATTGTCTTGTTCTTCAACTGTTTGTAAAGCAAGAGGAGAAACTCTGATTTCACAGAATTATGCCCTTTTCTTCTTATCATATGGGAACAATCAGAAACCATATCTTACTATCTTCCCCTTAAAGCTCTTCCTGGCTGAATATCATTGAAATAGACAAGAAGGAGAATCCTCTACAGTTGTGTATTGGGTCTCAACTTAGCATGCTAAATAAAAACTTAATTTTTTTTTTCCTTCAGAAGCTTATTTTATTACAGCAAACTACACAGAAACCGAGACTCAGTGTGGAGAAGGTTGCAACCATTAAACATCCAAGGGAAAAAAGAAGCAACCCAAGTCAAGGGTTAATTCTTCTAAAACACAGGATAACTTCCTCCTCTTGTGGAAGATTAAACAGCTTCTCTAGCTTTTTTTTTTTTTGGGCCCATTTCCACAGAAGCACCTCCTGGCTGGATCAGACTTTGGGTCTTGTCTTGGCATGTGTACCAAACCAACCTACTCATGTGCCTCCAAACACACAGATGTTCGAAGGAACCTGACTTCTGCTGAACTGCTTGAGCTCATCTCTAACAAACAGGTGCTGTGAGAACAAGAACAGTAATTGAGTTAATGTAGTGGAGAAACACAGTAAAGTGTTTTTTATCAGTCAGTTATATGATCCAGGCACATAATAAAGACAGAGTGTGACATAAAAGGCAGGAAACTGTCCCTGATAAGTATGAGCTAATCAATATTTGTTTAATAACTGGTATCTATTACATCATTTCCATTTGCTACAAAGCAACTTAATTTTTATGTAATAATTCTGGTAATTCACCAATTTACATTTTTAATAATATTTACTAGGACAATTTCCCATATGTAAAATATTGCTCGATTTAAACATATTCTTGTCATTATTTACAAATACTTTGTTCTCAACCTACTGGAAATTGATCTTTATCTATTTTAAAAATATAATAATTTTAA
Organism: Chlamydotis macqueenii; assembly: GCF_036417535.1. NCBI lineage: Eukaryota > Metazoa > Chordata > Aves > Otidiformes > Otididae > Chlamydotis > Chlamydotis macqueenii. Next base: position 12,730,940 of record NC_141568.1, read on the forward strand.
ATATATTGTAAATGTTGTTTCAACAGTCTGTACGGAAGGATTTTTGTTATTTTATGCATGGTTTATTTTTTTTCTTTTAATTTTGTTTAGTCAGTTTTAATATGCAAGTTTTATTAAATATTTCCATTGCAATTAATTTACCTTCCATTAGTTCTAAGCCACAAATACCAAATGCGTAATCACTACCATCTTTAAAATAAGAACAAAATGACCACTGTATAATAAAGCAAAAGGGAGAGATAGGTATCCTCAGGTTATTTTAAAGAATTTTTCTTTGCATTTCCATTAGTAAAAATGTCAAACTGTTTAAATCTCAGTTACAAGATTATTTTCCAATAAAATAACTACCATTTATACTTTCACTACATTAGAGAGCACATAAATAGGGTTTTCACTGTTTGGTTTGTTGTTTGGTTTTTGTTTGTTTGGGTTTTTTTTTTGTTTTTTTTTTTTTTTTTTCTGTGTGTTTAAAAAAAAAAAAACACCAAAAAACAAAAAACAAAAGTCCAACACATGGAAAAGAATATTCCTGCCCTAAATGGTATGCAATCCAATCAGAAAAAAAAAAAAAAAATTAGGGTGCCAAATTTTAAAATTCAGATCAAAACCAGTGTAATATAATCCTACTCCACAATCCAAAGAAAGAAGAAGAAAATTACAGTGAACAAACTTTCCCATCTCAATAATGAAATATTTGGGTTTTTTTTTTTTTAATAATTTTCAGGAGAAACATGACTGCTGAGTTTGGGAAGGGAGGAAAATACTACTTATCTGGTACTTCAGTGAAATAAAGATTAACAGTGAAGTTTTTCAAGTAGGAGGTACAAGCAGAAAGTATTTCTTCATGCAATTTATTTTACCTATCAATTAGAAAAGTAGCAAATTATGAAAATAATTTAAAAAGAAAATGACTTCACAATTACAGTGCCCACTATGCCTGTTTACAAAGAGAAGTATCTTAAATCTCCAGTTTAGCCCATTCTCCCAAAGCCCACTACAATACCTAGGACTTGGATGAAAACAGTATCATATCAGCCATGTACAGAATTTCTAGTGATGTCAACAGGCTTGAGAATATCAGCATTATATGTCAGATTTAAGTAATCTTAAACATATACTGTGTCTCTACATGAACATTACCGTGCACATATGTACTTTTAAGCAAACAAGGTATTATAATTTAAATGGAGTGGTTATAGTTTACTAGTATGAAGAGCAATCCACCCAATGACTGACATACCAAAATGAAGTGAGAATCCAGACCAGCAGTAAGTCTCTGTAGGGTAGAAATGCTGTGATTGTTATTAAAACAAGTAGTAAAACTTGCCATGTAAGTACTAAGTTGGGCGAGTTCTATTAAAAAAAAAAAAAAAAAAAAAAGAAAAAAAAGAAATAAAAGCAGATCCATGAAGCTGATGTATTCATATGAACAGTGAGAGCTTAAAAATAAGCATGCTAAATGGAACAAAAATAGTAACTCTGAGAAAAACATACAGAATCCCTAAGCAGATGTTAAGGCCGGCCTTTGAAGCAGTTAGTATAACTAAGTCTGAAACCAATAGGCTTATGCCTATTGAAGGACAAGGGTAATTGAAGGAAACAGTGATGAAGCAGGGAAGGAGACAGAAATAACCTCAATTGGGAAAAGATGATTCTATTAAAGTGGTTTTTATCCAACAACACATTCCTTGTGCTTTTATTTAAGACTGTCATATATCTTTCTCAAAAGACTTTCTCCAACTAATGAGTCCAAATCTACACTGGGAATTAAGGCTCCTAGCCACGTAGTACGTTAACCCCCCCACGAACACGTGTCGACAGTGCTCCGCTCACTTGTTCCTCTCACCTGTATGTATTCTCAAGTGGACCTTTAAGTGATGTGACGTTCTGAAAGTTTTTCCACAATATGGGCAGTCTTTCATGGCAGAACCAAGGCTCCTGTCTCTCAGTAAAGCTGGCTGCTGGACTCCTACAGATCTCCCAGCTTCTTCTCCAATGTCTGCAACACAGAAATGTTCTCACATCACTTCAGCACATGTCAGAAGTTGTTCGCACTAAAACTGCTAACACAACACAAAGTTAAACATGTCAATACTACACCTGTCTATTTCATTCTTTAAATCTGACAGAATGCTGACAATTCATGTATTTTCTTGTTATTGTCTTAAATTATTTCATCTTTCCTATCATCATTTTAAGCAGCATATGGTACCTTTATATTGAACTGAATTATACAAGAAAAGAAACAGCTGTGTCAGCAGCTGGTTTGATTTCTTCTTTTGCTTAGTTCCTATTAATTTTTTCCCCAAAAGTTTCAGATTGTTGTTTTGTTGAATCTATTTAATTTCCAAGTATTGTGAAAATCCGTATGCTTTTAGACGGGAAAAGTTTGCATCAGCGAAGGCAAAACAACAGAGCGGCAGTGATAGGGGGCGTCCAACAGCAGTGGTGATGTCTGCACACAAAGCTGATCAACTTTCTTCTGCAACATCTCAGCACTGGCGTTACAACACATGACCTAGCGAGCGACCTAACATCATGGGAAAGGCAATTAAAAAAAAAAAATAAAAAAATCTATCAGATGAGGGGGGAAACTCCTTCTCCCTCTCATCCACAGCTCCTGGCTTTTCTCCTTCAGTGTTCACAGCTACACTTGTTCTTTGCATCGTAACACGATGAGTGAGACTCCAGGACTTCTCTCCTCTCTCCCAGTATAAAGAAACAGCATTCTCAGGCATCTTGAATAAGCTGCTATTATCCAAACAGGGTATTAACAAAATAACTTACAAAAGACTGACAAAAAATTCAAAAAATGTAGGGCATTTTTAAAGAAGTCATTATTCAAACCACACAGGACTCATCTATCCCCTTGTACTTACAGGGTCATGTAATATTACATGTATGTATCAATTCACGATTTCACCAAACAGTACCATGACAAAAGTTGAAATTCTGAACCGGATCTCCGTTCCTGGCACACCACAGCAGTGTGACACACGTGGGCAAATCATCACTCCCTTATGCAAAAGCTGAGCTAGCTGGGTCACACTGAGGTGGGAAGCATACAGTTAAAATCTGCATGCAGTGCCTTCATTATTTCAACCATAAACTACTGACTAAAAATGTTCTGTCTTTACCCATTTGATACGTAACTAGAGCTGTCAGGAAACATAGTGCAGTTTATGTAGCATTACCTTTTTAAATGGAAGTGATGGGACACAAGAAACACTTAAACATTCAGCTCTAATAAAAACTATTCATGCAGTAGCAGAGACCCAAATACCACATTTCTGGAAAAGGTAACACTAAGAGGCATTTCATTATTTATTATAAAATTGTCCCTCTAAACTATTTTGCTTAAAGCTGAAAGAATGGGCTGATAGAGTGATAAATATATATATAAATGCTTATCTTAGTTGTGTATGTAATCAAGCTGTTGCTACTTTTCAAAAGGCAAAATCTGATAGCTTTCACATCACATTCTTGTTTAACATTTTCTGATTGTTCTTAGACTGCAGAGTTAAAGCACAATATTTAAGTTAGAAGGCTAGTAACTGTCATTTTGAATTATTCACAAGTATGTAAAGTAACATACTACAGGAATCTATTTTGTGTTTAGGAATCCAGGAACACATATATAGGTCCTAGTCTATAATTCCAATCTCCCTAAAGAGTTTAGATTTTCCCCTTTTTTCCTCCTCAAAAGTTGTAAATAATCATGCCTTAAGCTGCTTTGAGAAAAAATGAATTCCTGAGTGCAAAAAGATTTTTCTAAAGTGCAAAATACAGAATGCATGATGATAAACTGCAGGATTTTACTTTGGTTTTCAATAAATACTATATGAGCGTTATAGATAAATATATAGATAAAGCTAACAAGCCACTCAGGAGGAATTTACCAAGTAAGTCTACTAGTTATGTTTTGCTATATGTCACTCTAAATGATGGCCTGTTATCCATTTCCCTTTTATCTTTCTATCTAGAATATGTGTGGCCCAATAAAAAAGAATAAATTTGTAAGATAAACAGCTCGCTTTGCAGATTTAAGAGTCTAATTTTCACTTTACACAAAATTGAATTTTTTCAAGGCAGCGAGACGATGGAGTTTACTCTAGCACTAATCCCTCTGAAAAAGCAAACTGAAAACAACAATGAAGCAAAGAAAGATGTGGGTGGTCTGAAGAGTTTTCTTTTAGATTTAAGTAGACATACAGTAGATAGCTCCAAAGGCTTTACTCCAACAGGGGCCTTACCTTGAAGAATTTTTCTTCCCACAGTGAAAGCATTCCTAAGACTTTAAAGCTGGGCTGAGGGGTTTTCTTTTGAATTTCTCTGCCTACAAAGCCCACCGAAGTGCTGGAGGCCATCGCTACCTGAATGAGCGGCTTTACATCCAATTTCTTTTATTTCAAATAATGAAAAGATATGTTCAAGGCTCCCGACTGGCCCCATCAAATGCTACCCTAACTTCTTACTAGGGCCTCATTTTGGCAAATTTTAGCTATTTGTCAAGACACTTAAATTTAAAATGTATTTAACTTTAAAATGCATTTAAGTCTCACTGACTCTGCTACCAAAGTTTTTTAATACTGAGTCTCTTGAAGCAACCTACGGAAAGCAAAGAGGGGAAAAAAGTGACACAGAAAAAGGAGAAGAGATCATCAGCAAGGAAAAAGTTAAGAAGCAAACTGGTGAATACAGACAATACCAACAAAAGCGTATGCTGGAATGAAAAATCTTCGTATCTCCCAAAAATTGTGTATTCTAAACCTCTGATGTCCCCTTTCTCCTGCTATTGAGATCCTCTTCCCAAGTAAAACTGTCAGTTCCGTTAAATTGTGCAAAACTGTGGATGTTTTACAGACCTGCAGAACCAGAATTAGCACTACCAAATTAATCTAATTTATGATTTACTCAAGATTTGAGCTATGGTTTTCAGGCTGCTCAATTCCAAGGATAAAAGAACAGGAAGGAAAGAGAACAGTTACTTATCTTACAGCCATTGTGGTTCACTGAGTTATGTGGTCTACATCATGTGCACTCGATGCATGTAAGATTAGACTGGTTTTTTAATATCTACTTCCATTATAGGCAGGTCTGCGTCCTGAATGTCTTCCTGCCCATCCCGACCCTTCCTGATTCGAGTGCAGGAACTAAAAGAACAGAGTATAAAATATGGTAAAGATGTACATGCTAGATGTACGGCTTCCAAGCCCTGTCTCTGAACTTACTTTTGCTGAGCTCTCCTTTCACTTTGAAAGCATCTGTTCACAGCAGAAGTCATAGGCAGAAGTGCAGAAAGTACCATTCAGTTCTGTATATGAAACCAGTCTCCGTGTCAATGTAAGGAGAAGGCAACAGCTGCCAGACCTCCAGCTGCTGCGTGTGCCGTACCTGCTGGGCAGGCAGATCCCGCTCTGTGGCACAGGACACAGGAATTCAGTCAAGAAGCAGCTCCTCAGGTGGTGTGACAGGGACATCTCTTGTCTCAGCTACACTTAATAACTGACTGTGTGCATGTTCTCACAGGACAAACGCAAGGAAAGAAAGTTTGCTTTAACATCCGTATCAGAAATTGGCAATCAGCTGCATAACCAAAGAGCCAATTCCGCCAAAATGTGAGCAAATCTATTTGCCACAGACTGAAATGAAAATGAAGCAATCTGTTATTTGTATCAAGTCCTTCAGGCAGATATTCGCTTCTCAGGAGAGGAGGGACAAAAAGTCACAGAGATGACCCATGTAGTGCTGGAGGCTGTTTTCATATCCCCAAGGTATCCAGAGAGATTTCCTCAGAGCCAGACAATCCCACTAAACAGTTTTGAGGCAGGAGCACTTTTACAGTAGTAGGTTAAAAAAAGGTGAGAAACACAGCAGTAAATGCCTTTTTTTTTTTTTTACAGGAGGTATCTTAACCAGGTATCAGGTATCCACCCAGAAATGAGCCACTGCCACGGCTGACTCTGCCTCAGTACATGGATAGGGATGCTACAGAGACACAATGCCAGCTTCGCTACACATTTCTAGGAAAGGGAAGACAAACTTCGATGTACACAAAGCAGAAGCTATCTAGCCAGTCACGTGAAGAGCAAAAGAAAAAGAATTATTTGAAATTTCCATGTATGTCCTGTACGACTGGTCTACCTGTCTGGGATGAGTCTACAAACACAATCAGAAATTGCTTTTGCAAACAGAAACCTGTCTGCAGTTGGTCAGGTAGCAGCACTGACTTCATTCATGTTAGCAGCCAGATCTTCATAGGAGCCATCTGTGTGTATGTCCTGTAAACTTTACCTGAGTATTTATTTGCTGTGTGTATGTGAAAGTGCAGGAATTAACAAAGAGGTGCTTTCATGTTGAAAGGAGCTAAATTGCAGTCCTCATACAGACTAAATTATCAGTGAAATACGTTAAAATTTGTTGCCACAAGTATTGCCAAATTAGCCAAAACCAGGCAATCACATGGAAAAGGTAATCAACTCACAAAATAGGTAATCACACTTGCAAGTGCTTGCTCTTGCACATTTTTCAGACATTATTAAAGAACCCTTTGAAAATGTGGCCAGAAGTCTTTAAAGCTGCACATAATCCCAGGTTTTCATATATTTCTGGAATTCAAAATATTTGTAGGTCTTTTGAACTACCTGTAAAAGTTAACATGGTGCAAGGAGAATTGGCAGTGACCACGGTTATTGTTTTTATAACGTATAAACCACTCAAATTAGCCCATCTTGTGGCAGGAAAAAAATCTATCCTGAATATAATGTCAAGAAGAGAGTTAGAAGATACTCAGTATGTTAATCCTGTCACATCTGCCACCGTTATGCAAGTATGCCTGGACTCAACCACCTCATTCACTGGGAAGCAGTATAGGATACGCACAGTTTCTGGGAAAACATGCTTTATGTTTCTTGTCTATTCCTTAAAGAAGGCTTTAATAATACTGAAAATAGTGGAAAATAGGAATGTAACCATATTTTTCTAGCTACCTGCAGTAGCTTCAATTAGTCTGCTTCGATGTGAATGAGAACAGAATCTGGGCCAATGCTCCTAACTTGAAATCAGAATTCTATTAGCAAATGTCACTACACTTTTTTTTTTTTTGCTAGTGAAGTTCATGGCTTAAAATTAAAGAATCTAATATTACTAAATATTACAGTTATATTTTGGGCTTCTGGAAAGAGTTACTAATGTCTTAGGTCAGGAGCAACTTGCTGTCTCTATTGTTTCATCAAGGATTTAGGTTTTATAATGACCATATATGGGAATCTTAAACTGTTAGGCATTAATATGGATTGGCAGAGAATTTGTTTAAACAGAGAGCTATTTTAGAAGAGAATTGGAAAAGAGTCCTACTAGTGAGAAAGCAGCATTCGCATTGTTTGTATTATTAGAAATAAAGATTATACCAAAGGTTCCACTGGTAAATAAAAAGACACCAATTTGGACATCAGACTTCCCCCTCAGCCCTCTGAACCACGCAGGCAAACAAAAGGCACAAACTGCCCTGCCTCTGCTACTGATCAGTGCATTAGAGATTTAAATTTAAAATACAATCTAAATTAAATTGAAGTAAAATGCCCATAATCATTTATCTGAGGTAAGACTTGTAACATTTACAAGTGGGCAAACGGCAGTCATAGCTGATACCTTGGGCTACAGGGGAGCTATCCAGGCGTTATTTCAAGCACAAGAGACAGGGAGACAAAATATTCTAAGCCATTTTTTACTGACTGGTAGATTGGTGACCTGGGGGCAGCACACACATCTTAAGCCCACATCTGGAGCACACGACACACCTGAACACTGGTCACACCCCATGGGCACAAAATACTTTGTACAATACTGCATGTAGGCAAATGTTGGTCATATCTTACTGCTTTTCACTGTGGTACACCTTCTGCAAAACACACAAGGGGCTGTACATACAGCACAAAGAGACATCAATAGACATTTAACCACAAATTAAGCTTTTGTTTATCACAAAATGTTTCTTATCCTCTTTTTTTTTTTTTTTCCATTTTAATCAAATTCTCTACAGAGTTTTTGTTTTGGAGTTCTTAGCAGTCTTAATTTTCAAATTGTTCTAAATCTTTAAAACCTTTTAAGATAATCAAAGTTCAAACACAGTTTTCGAGTACATCATTTTAGCTGCCTGATTTGTTTGAAGAATTGTGTGACCAAAAGACACAGAAAATCAGATGTAGTACTTAAACTCGTTAACTTAGTAGTACTCATTAACTTACAGAGCTCAGTTTGGACTGAAAATTAAGCACATTGAAAAAAAATATTTTTTGAGAGAGTATTTTTTTTTGTATGAGACCTTTTTAACTGTATTTTTTTTTTAAAGAAAGAAGACATCTTAAGTACCTTACAATATCTTTCATTTAGCAGTTGGCAGAAGGAAACTCCCAGATGAACATTGCCCTGTGTCTTTCTCTTTAACCAGCTGAGTGATCCAAGCTTTTAATAAAGCTGTTCCAATTATTGTAAAAGTCATCTAGTACCATATAGCCACAAATATTGACAGTTTATTGCACAACGCATTCATGACATTTGAAGGTCACATCATACATAATACATACACTTTTATAAAAGTGTCTGGAACAAAGAGATACATGATCAGTAATTACATCTTACCATTTGAGGGTATGATTTTATACTTCTTTAAAAGGAAATACTATATGAAACATAAAATAGTTACTAAAACACAGAATAGTTCATTTTCTGTATTTATTGTTTTATTAATTAGTGATAGTAGTTATTAAGTAGTGTTCAAAACCAACGGGATGCGGTCCATGCCCCAAGAAGCTTACAGTTAAATGTCATTATCCTGCAAACCATCACACATATTCTGAGCTCTGCATGAGAAGAAAGTAAACTTAAAACTTTAGTCTTGCTACTGTACACCTCTCCAGCCCTACTGAATTTGAGGAAACTTCAGCACTTAGATTTGAATCAGGACTTTAGCATATTATTGAAATACTAGTTTTGACAAAACTGAATCAAAATGAAACTGAAAAGAGTTTTGAGTAATTTTTTATATATGCACATGCAAGCATATCAAAACTTCATCTTCTTCCAGTGCTCATTACTTTTAAGGCCATCCTAAGATCACATGCACAAATGGTATAATTAAAAGGCATACATTGCAATTTATGCAGTCAGACCTGTGCACAGTCCTTCAATGACGTCAACAAACATCAACACTGAGCATGGCCATGAGAGTGCTTGTCTTTGTTTAAATAGTCTTCGCTTTTATGGCAACACCACTAGGAACTGGAACCTCCAGCTGCCTAATGAGAGCTGAGCTTGCAGCAGATGACCATAGATCACTACATCATTCCCTCTAACACTACTTTTGTTCATGTGTTTCAAAATCCTGCTTTTCTAAGCCCTTCGCATGCAAGACACTTCCACCAACCCACTCCTTCACTGGCTTTTCAGTTCTGCTACTCCAAAATCACGCCTTTGAAATCGCACTTCCCTAATTTGACGGTATAGATCAAAGCACTTCAGATCTCAAATCACCGAGTTTACCAGATGAGGTTCATGAAATTCCACTAGACTTGTGTAATCTTTCCACAGGAAAAGTAGATGCGTTAGAAGAGGATGTACTTCCTAATTTATCAGAACAATGGATCTGCTTGCTATCTTGAATGTAATGCTAGTTACTCTCAGTGATGAGCTTCTGCTCATTCTTGCTTTCTTCAGAAGTGCACATCTGAGCTGCCAGAACATCTTATTGTACTTCTCCGTACAGAATATGTATCTTCACAAGCAAAGAAGATACTTACTCTTTGGATCAGCTATCCTGGGCTTAAATATATACTCATGGATCTTTCCGTGGTATTTTGACAGTGTTCCTTGTCATCCATCCTCAAAATTTACTCAGGTGCTCATTTATATTTCTGATAGCAATAGGTTAGCTCCCAAACCTTCCATATGACATACTTCCCATAGTTTTCTCCTCCTTTTCTTAAAACAAGATTAGAATATTCTGGATTTTAAACACATGTTCATGCCAATAGCAATCTGTGATTCTCACGTAAGCCTGTCCCAGTAGTTATCTTACCCAAATCCTTGACTCACCTGTGTTAGCTTTGATCATGTCACCTAAATTTGAAATGGGCACTTCATTATTGATCAGAGAGGACAAGATCTTTCCACACCTCATACAGATTGTTTACTGCTTTTGGAGAAAATTCCAGTAGGGAATCTAAGCAGAGAAGCTATCCAACTGGACCATCTTTTGGACTTGTATGTGTTATTTGTAGGCAGGTGTTCAGGTACCAGATGGCCTTAAAGCCCACACTACTCAGGTTATAGCAGCTTCTACAGGCTGTCTGCATCATATTCCCATCTCTGAGATTTGCAGAGTGGCTATGTGGAGTTTGATAAGCACTTTTACCTAGCATTGCTCTCCTGATGCCAAGGCTTGATCAGATATCCAATTTGGGAGAGTTGCCTTACAGTCCCTCTTTAATTAAGCACTCCTGATCTCCCACTCCTGGGATGGATTGCTATTGCTCATTAAGCTCCAGAAGTAAGGATCTGTGGAGGCAGTTTCATGAGGGAGAAAATGAAGTTGCTAGCTAATCAACTAAAATAACTGTTAACTGGACTTCTGTGAATGAATATACTGCCTTCTTCCTGCTTCCATACTAACCGTGTTTCTTCCACATGTTAGCATCCCTACATACCTATAAACCCCAAACATGGGGTACTTCATTACGACCTCTATTTTGTTCCCAAACTACATGTGGGACAAACAGAACCATTTGGTACAGAGTACAGGCTACACTATGAAGAAAATCCAAGATGGTACCAGTAAACTGCAGGAAAGAGGGTTACTCTGGGTGGAAGAGAGTGTTATTGAACCTACTTTCTGTCCTTTTAAAAAGCACAAATTAACACTCAGTTCCACATGGTTTTCAAAATCCATCAATACCTTTTAAAATCTTTTGAGTAGTTGTACGGAAATGTTTAATAACTACACTGGGCAAATTTCATCCCAAGTTGCTTGGCTTAAACAAATCCAAAAAACAAACAAATATTTTTTTCAAGTCGGAACCACAGAGTTGACTACATTATAAGTACCTCTCAGGGCACCAGGTATCACTGGAGAAGTTTCCCTTTTCATTATTATTATCATCTTGTCACAGGGTGGCAAAAAAAAACATAGAAGTGCCATTAGCAGATAACCAGATTTTATAAAAATTCATTCTAATAAAGAAAAATGTAAATTATTTAAAATGTCACAGGAACATCTTTCCGTAGATGCCAGTAAGAAAGCAAGCAACAGTAGAATCAGCCACATAAAAACGATGTACAGGTAGTTAAATTACTAATATCCCTCTCAACAAAATAAGAAAGAATTAAAGACTCATTCCATTTACAGATTACTGATTACTGAGGTGCTGACAGAGTCTCCAAAAAGTGGATAAGGTCTCGGTGTGCGTTACACCATTTGGACAGACTATGCTAGTATAGACTTCTCCAGTACTTGTATTTTCTTACTTTTTACTTTCCAGTGCTGCCTTCAAACTAAATGACTGTTTTGAGCTAATACAAATACCTCTGTAAATAATTTTTCCCCCATTTACCTTCTTTGGTACATGCAACTTAAGTATAATTTCCAATTCCTCTCCCCATTTCACAAAAAAAAAAAAATGAGCTATACTTGAAGAAATACTGATGAGCAACTCTGCTGAATCTATTTTACTAGCACCCTTTTTCTAGAAATGAAATATGTTAATTACACAAGTTTTGCTATAATGGAAAAATATTGATTAAATTCATTACTTCTAATCTTGAGAAGGGATCCTTTAACTGTTCAGTATTTTTTTTTCCTCATTGGTTTAACAATCTATCATGGGCATACTGAGACCACGATGTCTTTAAACATGATATTATATGAATGGGCTCATTAATTTTTTTATACTAATGATGTATCTCAAAAAGTACGTTACTAAGTCAACCTGTACCCATGTTTTGGAAAATAGCCTTACAGTACACTGACACTATAACATGCTATTTGTTGACTATAAAAATATGAAATGCTGCCTATGGAGGTGATACATCAATAATCCAGGTTCCTTTTTCTACTATGAAAATATAATTTTTTTTAATCTGAACTATCATGGCAAAAAAAAAAAAAAAAAAAAAAGAAAAAAATACTATTTTGAACCTCTCCTCTGATTTAGTCGAGCTTGTTGCAATAACTGGTTTAGGCATAGGCTTCAGTATGCTGGAATGATCCTGAAACTAATTTTGCATGTGTTGGAGTTGGACTGTGGCCATGCACGTCAGTATGCTGGAACAGAGTTATCTAAATCCTGAGCCTTATTTTACATGTGCTGGTGTTGGACTGTGGCCCTGCAATCTTTTAGGTCTCCATCTGTAGCTATCAAAGCCAGGGTGTGCCCAGCCACTCGCTACTGTTCACTGCTTTCCTTCCACAGGAAAGCTACAGGCTCACAATCACCCTCCCACACATCGGTGTGACTGGGAGCTCCTCAGAGTCCTGGCAGGTCTCATCAACCTTCCTCTAAAGCCTCTTGGCTGCCATGGCTGGCCTTTTGCAGCCCATCACACTTCTTATATTGCTGTACTCCTAGATAGTTACCAAGTCCCACATCAGCGAAGAGAAATATCAACCTCCAAGATAGATGTTCCCTCAGATTGAGCGAGTTAATTCCTCTTTCAATACCAGGTAAAACCACCCATGAGTTTTTAAGCAAGCCACAGAGATCACAGCTCCCAGACTGATGGAAGGCCCCCCCAGCGCTCTCCCTGTAACCATCAGCCAAAGTGACCTGAAGTTCAGACAGTCTAGTCAGAAGCCAGCAGTTCTCTTCTTCTGCGGAAGGGGACAAGAAGAGAAAAGATCAGGCAATTGCAAGCCGTTTTCCTCCAAAAATAAAACAAACACTAGCTGTGCACAAATCTGGAACACCAACATTTGGTCTCTATGAAGCCTACCAAACTGAGGAAACAGCTTCACACTAAGGTCAAAATTGGACATTCGAAAGAAGATTTGGCATTCTCCTGTGACTGAACAGACACAGGTTAGCTGCCTCAGAGACAGAGGAAGACTTATTTTAGAAGAAGGAGGGTTGATCCACCTCTTAATTTACTAGCAACAGACTTCCTTCAAACTCCAATGGTAAAAGAAATCCAAAACCCAGGTAGTCTGCATACACAAAAGCACCTTTTGTTTAATAAATAATTCAACCATATATCCCTTTTTAATTTAACAACGGTCTGACTGAACCATCAACAGAGTGAACTGAAGTTGGCAAAATACAGTGTTGAAAAATTAAAAAGTGTATTCAAGGCTGTATTCATTTGCTTCACTTCTTACATACTGGAGAGACAGGCTGTGCTGAAGTTCTAGCTTTTTTTTCTTTTTCTTTTAAATTATACACATAATCACATAATGCTTACTTGATTTTGAAAGCTGCCTTGCCCTGGAATTAGTCCATCCCTCTTTCTGCTACCAGCACAACAGCCATTGCTCCTCTACCTCATGAACATCACCAGAAATTCAGCCAAAATGTTCTTATGAGCTCCTCTACCATGCCTGTGAGGGCCAGACTAACTGTCAACCATCTTGGAAAACAGAAATACTGTAAGACATTCTGGAAATATTCAGGCCACCATCTGAATAATGGTCCCATATATTTAATAAGTGTATGGTAAGGCACAGGAAACACACCTGGCTGCAAAAATCTGCAGATAATGATGCGATGAAACCCATCCCAGGACTGAATGTGTAACACACACAAACATGCAACTGCATACAAACACTTGGAGTAGGTCAAGTGCATTTGGTACTGACTGATCTTCTTGAAAAGTCAAACACACATACCACTCTCTTAAGTACAAATTCAGACTAATTTTCTGTAAAACAAAATTCTTAGCAGTAAGCAGCTGAGGATAAGAAGGTAAAAAGCAAATAGAGTAAATTCTTACACTTGGCCTTCAAGTATCACAATATTTAAAATAATTTATTGAATCTTAGCGCAGAAAGCAAGGAAAAAGTAATGCTCTAGTGAAACCTTCTTATTTCAGATGTCTGGAATTCTATCTGTTCCCCCACACGTCCCAAAGCAGCAGCAGGTACTTAACGCCTTCCTAACAAAGCACAACCTTTCAGTCTCCACTCTGCTGAGTGTTTGATTCCTGTCACTGTGAGTGGCTTTACAATGTTTTGCCCCCTTTCTGACCAGTGTCTTCTGAACCAATGACCACTCTGTAACCATCATGAAACACCCACTAACATTAAATTAGCAGCTTGATGATGCTCACGTGACATTAAATGCTGACAGAAAGAAACCTTATCTCAGAAAGGTAAGATATGCAGGAAAGAAGATATTTATAGGGAAGGAGAACAGGGGAAACCTAACCCTTACAAAGTAACACTGACTTTAAAGAAAATGACTCAGCAATAACATATCTTTCAAAGTGGATACACTTATTTAAAATGCATCTTCTCAGAGCCACAGGATGACAGACATTAGTCACATTTAGAAGAGACAGAAGTTTCACAAGTACATCTTTAATAATTCCACAGCATACGAAGACCAGCTTTTCACCCAATTCTATCCTGAACAGTAGTAAAGTTACCTGCAGTACATAGGATGAAAACACTAACCAGAGCAGATAAACACTTGTACAGATAAGAAACTTCCAACACCTTCCTCTGTTGTGATAAAATGGTCTATGAAGTATACATACAAAATAAATCTGAAAAAAATCTGAACAAACATCAGGATAACTATAGTGGTTGTTTAGACTCAAACTCCTACCCTGCCGTCAGAGAGTCTTAAGATTCTAATTCCGGCCGACTACTAGTTTAAATTAAGACACTATGCAATAAGCACCATCTTGGTGAACAGACCAGTTTGAACTCTGGGAATGCAGGCTACTGCATTTGCAGAGACACATGTTTCCATGCCTTTTCAGGATGGCAGTAGCGGGAGCCACTCCAATAGCCTGGCAAGCCCACCCAGAATTTGGTACATAACAAACTGGCTTCCAACCGACTACATTTGAAAGCTGTCTACAGTGGGACCGGCCAACCTCACAAAGTAATGTATGGGGTTGTGAAAAGGTGAACGGCAGTATAAACTGGTCAGATGAAACTGAAATAATTTCAGCAATTTTACTAGAACTGGTTATTTTCTGGCTACAGACTCTGATATCTCATGACAGATACGTGCCAGTCACAAAGGTCACGTGTGTTTGTTTCAAAAAAGGGATCCATTGACTACCAGGCAGCAGAGCTTGCTGATAAACCCTGCAACATTTTAATAAAGGGTGGACAACCCAAACCTGCCACTGCTTAACAGTCAGTAACTCTGTACTACTATCATACCAGTTTTACCATAAAACTGCAGGAGAGTAGTATTGTGTCTTTAAAATAAACAATGATGGGAAGATACAACTTAGGAAAGGAAGTTCAGAGACCAGACAGGGGGCTGATGAATGTTGCAGAGCAGAGGAACGGCATTCCAAGAAAGAATCGCCGGATAGACCACGACCTGCAGTATTGCTCTGCTGAGTGCTGTTCACCAAACAACAAACACACTTCCTTCTCTGCATTCCAGGGTTCTTTTCAATTAATATTTATTTTAGTTATGGTGGATCACTGCTCATCTACTAAGATATTATTTGTCTTTTTTAAGAAATTCCTTTCTTTTTGGATACAATTTCACTACAGGGTTTTGAAGTATGAGAGCAAACACAGACCCTGTGATGGCAATTTCCATTCATAGTTTGACAACTAAATGTTGCAATGTTACTTCAAACTCCTGCCTCTTATCTTTCAGTTTTTCTTTAGGGAAAAACAGCACAGAAATATATTGTCATCTATTTGAAAAGATGCAGATATAATCCACCTATGATGATTGTAATTTTTGGAATTAAGACTGTGATCCAAAACAGCAGTATGATCTGCATTTTAACCACAGCTACTACAATAAACGAAACCAAACATAGTGATTCTCCACACATTTATCTTTATTCCGCTAATGCTTCGCAAAACTTCTGGCTGGGAATGCTTTACATCAGTAAGCATCACTGAAAATATTCCCCGAAAAAATATGCATTATAAGACCATAGTCAAAGTAGAATTATAGATAGGAGATGGTATGCATCCAGATCTTTATTTGCTTTTCATCTGTGGTGCAGAAGTTGCTAGTCATCAAACTTTTTAAATATCTGAGCGTCTTCTGACAGCAGACAAGCAGCAACAGAAGATCAGTTAGCAGCAGCTGACTGTCAACATGATAGGCAAACCCAATGCCTCTGGCATTATCAGGGACTTTGGTCAGCACAGCCAACGGCAAACCAACCTTTCCCACCAGGACCGGGAGCACTAGGGACATGGCTGAAGCACACTGACAGGATGGGAACTGATGGCAGTCATGCTGGATCCCTCCAAGGGTCCAACTTCTTTGCATTGTCCTACAGAGGGTACTGTACTTCACCAGCAGTTTTAGCAACTTCAGCGTATCTGCACTCCAACACACACAAAGGCACCGAAGCTTTCTCT